>NC_069094.1:13135601-13160451 GCF_947172395.1 Bicyclus anynana | reverse complement strand
AAGTAAAATTAAATACAAATAGTTTTATTCAAGTTCCCAACACATCACGAGTAGGGGTTACTGCCGCAGCGTCCCTATGTTACTGGTGATCCTTAAAATGTTGTATCTATAGATAAATTGGTCATAGGGATGGTGACCCATAAACCGTTCCTCTTGGCAATGTATTCAGCCTTTTTCTCTAAACGGAGCGACAACAGGTGGAGTGTTACGACGATTGTTGTTGTTTTCACAATAAATAAGCAGCTTTATGCACGATGTTCCGAAGTGTCATAAAGTTTGCATCGTACTGTAAGACTGTAAGTACCTACGTATCGACTTCATTGGAAAACACAGCTTAGAGAAACTAACAATTTTGACTAAGTTAAAGTACTATACTACGTACTCGTAGATACAGGCATAGGTATTATTTTTAAATTCAAACAACAAATTACGTAGATTATATTTATTATCTTGAGATTTTTTCTAACGATTGTTGGTTTTAATTTTAAAAATTCCAGATGTACTGATAACTTTGGATAAAGAGATAGATTGATAAAATTAACAAAAAAGTGCGAGTTGTTTAAAAAGAATTTGAATTCCCTGACTTTTTAATAATTAAGCCTTGATCGCTTGACTTTATTCTCATAAAATTCGGTTTGCTTTTTTCTAACAACCGTTTTATCACTTCGTCTTTATTTAAAGTAGAAACTAGAAGTGAGTTTCAGAGATTAGCAAGACGGACAGACAGGCACAAAAAAATATAGTTTGGTTTTTGTTTCTTTTACTTTTTACTACTTCTTTTAGTTCTATTAAATTGTATTTAACATTTTCATATCAATTATCTATTACATTTATCCATATCCATTTTCATTTAAAGGTCAATAATAATTTAATGCGCTTTTTCAGATTTGATTGGCCCTTTATAGTGAGCGAATGTAACTATACATCGGCTAATACCGCAGTCATAACTAGTCAAACAAAACTAAATTGAATTTTCCTAACGAACCCTAATCAATTTGACGTCATAGTTATCATGCACAATCCACTTTTTGGCTACATTTCCTCACTAGGGCTTCTTGCATCTATCACGGTGGTGTTCACACTTCAGTAAATATTGGCGATGCTTTTTTGAAAATTTTATATTTATAATAAAGACATTGAACCGACGAAATGAAACCACTTTTAGGTGTGCTGCTGATTATAGGTTCTAGTCTTGCTGCAAATCTTATATCTTCAGGTGAGAGTAATTATAAATCTAAATAATAATTGGGAATAATTGTAAATCTTAACCATCGATCTCCTATTAAAAAGTGGATGCACAATCAGCGACCAAAAAACGTCCCCACACAATGGGTGCGATATACAACTTCTTGGCACTCAATTCAAGTAGTCGCATTTAGGTATAATTTTCTTTACCAATAATTCTAAAACTGTCAAAGCAAAATAGTCTAGTTTTCTATACGATTGTGCGTCCTTTTATTATAACAGTTCAATGATCTTAACATATAAAATTCTAAATTCGACTCACCAACAAGTAAGCGACTCGCAATTTGATTAAAAGTATTTTTTTTTCTTTTATAAGAATATTTGTCATTATATATTCTTATTATGACCAATATAAATACTTTTTACGTGTAGGTAGGTACGTCTTTTTTTCTAGAGTTTGGCTAATGAAAGTAGAGACTAGTACATATTGAAATAAAAAATACAGTTAACAAACTTGAGTTATACTTATATATTGAGGTTATTAACTATTTGCATTTTTATTTTGGTGACGCCCTTCATTTTGTTATAAATTTGCCGGTCGATTTCAGTCTCTACTTTCCTCTAACATCATTGGTCAGACTCAGGCCCTTTACAGTTGAGCTTTTAAGGCTATATTTATAAATAGTTTGGATGACTCTTGACTTATACTATGTTTTTTATTTTTCCTTTCATTTGTATTATTTCTGTATTTGTGTATTTTATTATTTGCTTTTTTATTTTATTTTTCTCTTTTATAACTGTTTCCCTGTCGAGTCGTGACGCCACCAAGGTTCATGCCTGAAAATCAGCGTTGCAGTTGCAAACACTGCAGCACCATGCTGAGGCAGCGACCTTTTCAGCTGAGATAAAATATATATATATTTAAATATAAACTGTATTAGGTAGACTATACGTATAGAGAATAAATTGAATGGAATAACATAGAGGCTGCACATCGGGAGGCACTATTTGCCCAGAAGTGCAGTCGTGTTTTTTGTTTAGTTATAATTATCTTAATTTTTAAGTTAATTTAGTTTTAACTATTTCTGTCCAGTCTTAAGCTGAATAAATGAGTATTATTATTATTATTATTAGACACCGACAATTCAAAACTTTACCGGCCATTGTGTAAGCTTTGTATGGCTAAACGAAATTTTTAATCTAAACTGGAAGTTCTAATTGAATTAAAAACCACAAAATCTTTCAATGGGTCAGTTATTTATTACATTACCCATTAGTAATAAATAACTGACCCATTGAAAGATTTTGTGATTGAAAGACATTGAAGGTGTCTAAGTTAACAGAAGCCAGATTTTACACACTCCGAGTTCGAGGATTTTTTTCTACACAAGCGGAAGCTGAAAATTACTGAAAAGCCTATTTTCAGATGATTTACAAAACGTGTTCGTGAGATATGTCAAGAACGAAGCATCAGAACATGACGTGAAAATTATACAAGACACTTTAGCCATCTACTTCCCGGTATCGAAAGAGGCAGAAAGGCAAAGCGAAAGATCTGGAGAAGTACCTAATTTTTTTTAATATATCATTTTAAGATCCGTAATTATATAAGGGGTGTAAGGAGGAGGCAAGTACCAGTCAGTCTCCCCAAGTGCCAACCTCACCTGCTCGTGGTGCACCTGGGCCGACGAATGGCGGTATATCCATACCCAAAGGCTAGATTATTAAATGTCTCGGGCCGATGTGGGGCAGCAGCTTCGACCATTAATAACAGGACCTGCCTCGCTAACCGTTACGCCTCTGGCAAAGATCAAAAATCAATGATCTAACGCATTAATAAAAACTGTTGCTATAAAATCTAAATAGGCAAAGGGCAGCAGCGACACCGGCGCGAGTAATCTAGCTTTGCGCTGACCAATCCGCATGCCTATGTGGTCAGTATGGCGCAAAACTTTGTGATGGACCGAAAAAACGTAACACAGCTCTTATTTCTGGCTCTGGCAGCGGTTATGGTAACAGCGGGGCAAGAGCTGTTAAGAATCTCCGGCAGAATTCGCTAGATGCAGGCGGCGCAGGATCGTGATGTTTGGAAGCCCCTACAAAAGGTTTGTCTTGCAGTGGACTTCCATCGGCTGACATGATGATGATGATGAATCATATAAACTTTTTAAATAATTTAAAAGTTGTTACCTGATAATGATATAGACATGTGAATTTTATCCACCCACATCCCCGTAACATTCCGATAATTATGCCACTGAGAAACCATTACTCATCTTACGGGGCATCATATCGGAACGCTACATCATTCTTTCGGGTGGTAACTAACCAAAGCCAAAGTCACACCCAAATTAGATCAGAGCCAAATTAGGAAATCCTAAATTGAAGCTGGAAATCGAGAGGATATTTTAAGCTGAGGCAAACAGGTTGTCAACGTTAATCTTTAAAAATTTGGGATGAAAATCGGATATAGACTTCATTGTTATCATTATAAAATAGATGTATTCCTGCAGTTACATATCTTTTTGTTAGATAATTGGCGTTAAATACCCAAAATATTAAAAAAATTAAAGTGTTATCTATAATCATTAATACTGACATTGTGATATAAAAAGACTTTTTATCTTCTAAAGGTCACCTTAAAAAATTATTTATTTTCAGAGTGTGGACTGCTTAATATGTCGGAGTGCTTTCGGAGCACTCTTCGACCTGGTCCGCGAGGGACAGTCAGACCAGAGACTGATAGAAGCGGTGTCTACGTTATGCGCATCTCTCGGATTCGTAACTCCGAGGGCTTGTCGCGGAGTCATCGAATTGAATATCGTTAGTATAAGTTTGTTAAATTACGATCTTCTTTTGAGCTTTCTTGTACAAATTCTGACCTAGACGTTTACCTAATATTTTGATTTTGATGGTCCTGGCTTAGTATCTAAGTTAAAAATAAAGAAATCTATTTCTAAAATTGATAGATGGAAGATATTGTCATTGACATAACATCATAGGACACTTCTACCCGCTAAATGGATCAGTCTGAAATCCTTCGTAAAATGGCCTTCTTAATTGTTAGGGTTAATTCATTGATTTCAGCAGCTCAATCAGATAAAAGTCAATTTAGTTGTAAAATATAAGAATGAAAAATATAATGTGTACTTAACTAATATTTTGATAAAAAAAAAATTTCCTTGCAGCCAATACTAACGTTCATTATTAGAACAACACCACGAGCGCTACCAAGAACATTCTGTGGATTGGTCTTACAAAGAAGCCACGACCCTTTGTTCTGTCCTTATGACGACCCTAGATTTGAATGGACCGTCAGTTTACCAGCCAGGCGGAGTAGTAAAATAATTGACAGAGTAAGTATGCTTATATACTGGTACTTGTACATACAATCACATAGTTACAGAATAATTTTTACCTTCTTCATAGGAATCCGAAGCAAGGAATAGACCTCTCACAATAGCCGTCATCTCAGAAGCCCACATAGACCCACTGTACGTAGCAAACGGCGTAGCTGACTGCAATGAACCGACGTGCTGCAGAAAAGGTCAAATACCACGTACACACATTTACGAATATTCTAATGAAGAACCTTTAATTAAAGATGGAGTTATCAAGATAGATAACAAAGATATGATGAATTTAGATATTACCACTCAAATAAGAAATAGGACCAAAATAAAACAAGTGGACAGAAGAAATTCGCCACCTGCTGGTTTTTGGGGCGACTATAGGAATTGCGATACGCCACTTTGGGCTTATGATGACGCTATCCAAAGAGTGGCTACAGCGCACCGGGTAAGTATCTGTACATATGTACATATTGTGTTCTGAATATAATTTGCTATAGGCTCTTTAAGAGGTCCGCAACAACCTTAGCCGTGTTTGGAAGAGTGCAGAAGATTTGCCAGAGCAGAGCCAGAGGGTTAGATAAAGGATGATTGGGGTTACAGTCACTTGAAACCTATGGACTAGTAACAAGTGAAACACCTGTCTACCCTAAGTTTGATCCTAAAACTTTGTCTATCGAAAATAAAGCTCATTTTAGCGAAGATCATTTTAATTGGTCAGGATAAATCTTTTACGGGCATCTATTTTGACGTTAATAAGAAAGCTCACGTCGCGAAATAACCGATTGTCCCCACCTGGAAAACCTTCCCAAAAATCGATATTTTTCTAAATTTCAAATACTAATACCCAATTCTCGATTTGTATTTTCAATAATTTAATTATGCTGATGTTTACAGAATGTCGATCTTGTGTATTACATGGGAGACAGTATCGATCATCATGTATGGGAGACCACTTATGAACTAATAAACGAAGTTAACGCACATATCATCGACAAAATGAGAAAGGAATTTGGGAACAACGTCCTTGTAATACCATCTATTGGAAACCACGAGTCCCAACCGACTAACCAGTAAGTCAAAAGAATATATTCTCCTAGTAGACGGCAAAATAAGGCCCAGTAGATCCAGTCGATCCATTAGAACTGTCATCTCACTTCTCCTTTAGTTTGAGCTTGATCTACCGTCTTATCACTATCTAAAGTCAAACGAACTTCCAGATTGGCTAGCTACTTATCACGATTTTTCCATTATAAACTTCGTTGGAATCAGAAATCCATTTATTGTAATTAATTTTCAGATTCGCACCAAGTACCGTGAGAGGCGACAAACTCAATACAACCTGGCTGTACGAAGGCTTAGCAAGAAAGTGGGACTTCTATTTAACAGCGGAGGCTAAAGCTACAGTTCGACAGATGGGCGCGTTTGCAATGCGTGTGCGACCAGGTTTACGCGTCATCTCCGTGAATAACAACGTTGCCTTTAAATCCAATTGGTATGCTATCATAATGTATATTATCAGTAATTTATTTAGCTTTAAATCAAAAGAATTCACAGGAATCGATTTATGCATTATCAAGGTATAAAGTAGAAACGAAATATCTTAGCATTCCATGGACTCACCGTGCGGGTGCCGGGTCCATCCATAATTTAATCAATGGTTTTCGTAGCAAACCCCACTATTTTAAGCCAGCATTTGTAAAGTACAAGTACGGAAGCCTATATTGCGCGTGTCCTGACATGCACTTGGTAAGTGTTTAATTGTAAAGGTTTGTTTCTACTGAGGATATTACATCATTTTACAATTATTTTTAATAATCGTAGAATGTAGTAGAGGGAACACGGAATGCATAAGCATTTCATACTTTGCAAGATTGTATCAGAAAAAAACGAGAAATCAACCCAGAGGAAATTTTGTTTAGTTACAGATACATGCAATGTCTTTAGCGTTTAAGCTTGTTCTTGGAAGTTTCTGAAATTAGCTTTTTAAATATTGCAAAATCAACACGGACAGTTCTAGAGCATGCATCTGTTTGTGATATTTCAGGTGGCTAGTCTACGATCCGTTGGATGCTAAGAGACATTTAGACTGGCTTGTACAGGAGTTGCACAAAGCGGAGTTAGCTGGAGACAAGGTCCATATACTCGGACATATACCGCCTGGAGTCCATGACTTCACTTACACGTGGACCAGGGAGTATAACAGAATTGTTACAAGGTATGCTTTTAACGTTTAGTACACAACCTAGTAGCGGATTAGCTACGATTTCTAGTTATTTCACTATAGTTAGGTATAGCTGACTGACTGATTAAAATGCCGGCGATATGTATTAGCAAGTTTCAAGGCCTATTTGATAGTAGTGGACGCCCGCGTCTTTGTCTGCCCTTAGATCTCCTAAATCCTGTCCTGTTCCAAAATCAGTTCTTTAACTACTAAACTACATCCCTGCCAAATTTAATTTTGATTTAAAGTTGACAAACACAAAGTCAAAACTTTTCTCCTCCTGCGGAAATTAGAAAACATCCTTTAAACCGAGATGAACTACCTATTAACAACCCATATTCGGCTCACTGAGCACGAGTCTCCTCTTAGAATGAGAGGGGTTAGGCCCTTTAGGAGAATTAACAAAATTCTCAGGTATGCAGGTTTTCTCACGATATTTTTCATTCACCGTTTGACAAACGTAAAATGCACATTACTGAAAAGTTGGAGGTGCATCCCCCGGACCGAATCGAAGGCAGAATTCATATTCACTGGGATATCACGAAGCTATCACTCTTCGGCTCCCCTACTATCAGTAGTTTGCGTCGTATCCTAATAATATTCCATACGCGTCATGGCATTTCTTCATTGCCACTACGCGTTGAGATCGAATAGCATTTCAGCCACGACACGAACTTCGCTATTTGGTATTTCGGTGATTTTCGCCATGTGGATGTTTTACTGGGACCACAACGCGTTGTGAGCTATTTTTCCGCTCACTGAGCGTTTTCCATCTTTGAGCTTGACATATTATATACTACCCTAAAAACCACGATTAGGTACAGGCAATTTAATTTGTTATAGATTCGCGTCAACAATCGCCGGGGAGTTCACAGGTCACACGCATGGTGATGAGTTCAAGATATTCTACAGTTTGGAAAATGGCCGACCGATCAGTATTGCATGGGGTGCTGGAAGTGTGACCGCCTACACTAACTTCAACCTCAACTACAAGATCGCTACCATCGACCCGAGGACCTTTGTAAGTACTTTTAGTTCAATCTATACTAATATTATAAAGCTGAAGAGTTTGTTTGTTTGACTGAACGCGCTAATCTCAGGAACTACTGGTCTGATTTGAAAAATTCTTTCAGTGTTAGATAGCCCATTTATCGAGGAAGGCTATAGGCTATATATTATCCCCGTTTTCCTACGGGAACAGGAACAGACTATACTATAGCCCCAGAATGAACCGTACCAAGTCTTGTTTGAGAAGTTGTACACAGGAAATATTATTTTTCATTTCTAGGAGCCAACAAACTTCGTCAGCTTCATATACAATTTGACTGAAGCGAACCTGACCCCACACAGACGTCCGCGTTGGTTCCAACTCTACGACTTTAGATCTGCGTTTGGACTGCGGGACTTGTCACCTACATCATTGGACGCTTTAGTACGCAGGATGGCCACTGAGAGAAATAGACATTTGATAGGACTGTACTCAAAGTTTCTACTGAAAATGAGCGACAGAAGATGGCCATATTGCAACGATTGGTGCAAAATCGACAACCTATGCAGATCTGTGGTCACTGTGCTGTGGCGACGTGAGAGATGCGAGGAACTTCGACGACTGTTTTGGTTCGGTTAGCAACTATGGTGAATAGCCATATTCGAGCGAAAGCCAACAATGACCATATAAAGTAGCATGTTTTGAGGACCCATTTGACAATAATAACTGCTTGTTTTGAGGACCCATTTGACAATAATAACTGCTTGTTGTGAGGACCCATTTGACAATAATAACTGCTTGTTTTGAGGACCCATTTGACAATAATAACCTGTCTATTTGTATTTATAAACATTTCATCAAATAAAGTATAATTTCTTGTGAATTTTACCAATTGTTCAATTACTTATTACTTTATTTTCAGCTTATCTGTACTTTAAATGTTGTGGAGTTTTACTTTCATGTTATTATGGCTTAGTTTGTATTTTTTTGATATCATATTATGTACATCAATGTTATCATATGTTTTTCTATTGCTGTTTAATTTATTTCCTTTTTTCTTCGTTTTGAACCTACATTGTTTAGGAGATTGTTTTATAAATAAAAATATATTTAAATATTAAATAATTTCACTTAATTTATTAACAACCCTAGAATATTCTAAATAACAAAAAAAAATACAGCTAATATCAATGATTACGTATACTTAACCAATCGATTTGTGGTTTCCACCGTAAGTCTTCACTTGGTATTTTGTCCAAAATAGATAACTGAAAAGGAAAAAAAAATCATATGTAAAAACTTTTAGATAGTACAATTTTTGTATAGCTGTACCAAAGATTTTATACTATAGATACGTCACTAACGCGTTAAAATTGAGGAGAGAAAAGGTGGTTAATTGGTCTTAATTTCATTGCATTTGGGCATGTGTGCGCTCAGTGGAGTAGAGTAGCTAAATTCTAATCACTTTGATTTTATAGGCATGTAATATATCTATAGTATGAAATATCGTTGACCTGTACTAATATTATAAATGAAAAAGTCTGTTTGTCTACTTTCCATGTCTAAACTACTAAACTGATTTTGATTAATTCAAATAGAAATAAATGAGTTTCGGTAGGCCTAACATGCATGCCACAACATTATATCTTGTGAAAACAATTAATACATCCCTATTGACAAAGACGTACGGCCAAGAGATTTTGCGTTCCGGTACATTGTTGTATAGAAACCAATGAGGGTGGGAATTTCCATCCTCCTCATAACATGCCTCCTTCCATCTTAGATTGCATCACCACTTACCATCAGGTGAGATTGTAGTCAAGGGCTAACTTGTAAAGAATTAAAAAAAAAGTGTGTGTGTGTAGGCTACATATACTATTATTTATTTATTATATTTACTACTTTCTACTTTATACATAATTAATTTATTTATTTATAATATATAATATTATATATTTTTATTTCATTATATATAATTATTTTAATTTATTTAATACATTCATTCACACTTACATACACACTTACATTACATACATTCATAATTCCACACTCACAAATTATTATATACACATTTCACACATTAAATTTAATTCGCGCGCATACTCGAGTGAAACCCGTTGTATGTGGCGCGGCGGCCGGCTTACGTCACGCGCTCCGCGCTCGGTGCAGTCGACAGTCGAAACCTACCCACTTTTTCGTTCTCGGTGCGTTCGATTGTTACGTTTGACGCGCTCATAGTCTTGTCGTATTACCATTGTAAATATTTAAACTATAAAGTAATTAAAGACCTTTTGATACTTTCGCTGTGTTTAAGTATATCACTGCCATAATAAATTAGTGCCAACGAGCCTAAACTGGTGACCCCGACGTGGTGACCCTCAAAAAAATCAATCAAAATGAGCAGTGATAGTAATACGGCCGCTACAGTGAACACTCGGCCACGCGCAAAACCGAAAATTATGTCAAGTGGATCGCAAGACACCGCGCCTGTAAGGCAGATCAAAGCCCCACCATTTTGGACAGAAAAACCCATTATCTGGTTTCGCCAGGTAGAAGCGCAGTTTCGGATGTTCGGCATAACGGATGACGAGATAAAGTTCTACCAAGTGCTCGCTTGTCTCGACAGACAACATGCGTCCGAGGTCGAGGACATCATCACAGGCCCCCCGGATTACGAAAAACTGAAGACTGAGCTTATAAAAAGGTTATCAGTGTCGAAAGAAAACAAAATTAAACAGCTGCTGACGCATGAAACAATGGGTGATCGCAAACCATCACAGTTTCTCCGACACCTGCAACATCTAGCGGGCGCCGACGTCCCTGAAGATTTTTTAAGGACAATCTGGTCCAGCCGCTTGCCTACGGAGATACAACCTATCGTCGCGTCACAGAGAGGCTCACTAGACGCCCTGGCGGAGCTCGCCGACCGCGTGTTTGAAATCGCAGCACCGTGCAGACAGACAGCCGGTGTGACGTCATCGTCGGCGTTCGACGTACTAGTACGACAAGTCGCGGAGCTCACAAAACAGGTCAGCGCGCTCGTCGCTCGCGACAGCCAACGTACATCGTCGACTGACCGTGGTCAAGCCCGTGGGAGGAGTCGAAGCCGTTCCCAGTCCAGACGATCAGCCTCAAGCACCCGCCGGTTCCCCAACTGCTGGTACCACCACAAGTTTGGTGCTAGCGCAAACAAGTGTGTGCAGCCGTGCAATTTTAAATCCGCGTCGGGAAACGATCGGAGCAATCAGTGATGGCGGCCGTCGATTGCCGGAACTCAGGTCGCTTATTTGTGATGGATCGCGATACGAAGACTAAATATTTAGTAGATACCGGTAGTGACATTTGCGTATACCCCGTTAGTGCAATCCGCGAACGTCGTAACAAAACTTCGTTTTCTCTGTGTGCGGCTAACGGTACAGTTATCGATACCTACGGTTGCATTCAACTTACATTAAATATAGGATTACGCCGTAACTTCCCGTGGCGCTTTGTAATCGCGGACGTCACTAAACCTATCATTGGCGTAGATTTTTTGTCTCACTATAAATTAATAGTAGACATATGCAACCATAGGCTTATCGATAGCCTTACTAATATTAGTACTATAGGTATGACGTCACCCGAGGTACTTCGGGAGCGAGCGAGCGAGCCGCCTTCGGGAGGACATCCCGAAGGCGGCGATCACATGTCCCTTTGGATTATATGAGTTCCCCTTCATGAGCTTCGGTTTGAGGAATGCCAGTCAGACGTTCCAGCGATTCGTTGATGAACTAACGCGTGGACTTGACTTTGTCTATCCGTACCTTGATGATTTTTTAGTATACTCTAGGACTCCCGAAGAACACGAAATCCACCTACGCGAGCTGTTCTCCCGTATGCAAGACTACGGCGTGCTGGTGAACACAGCAAAATGCGTCTTTGGAGAATCTGAAGTGACATTCCTCGGCTACCATATCTCCGAAAAAGGTACCAAACCTTTAGATAGCAAGGTCAAGGCCATCGCGGACATAAACGTCCCTAAAACTATTAAGGAGCTCAGGCGCTTCCTGGGCATGGTAAATTTCTATAGGAGATTCCTGCCCAATGCTGCCCAGACTCAAGCCCCCCTTAACGCCCTTCTCATGGGTTCTGTGAAGGCCTCAACCCCCATTTACTTAACTGGTGATGCTCTGAAGGCGTTTTCTGATACTAAGGAGAGCCTCTCCAATGCTACCCTTCTGGCGCACCCTGACTGCGGAGCCAAGCTAGCATTGGTTACAGACGCCTCGGATATTGCCATAGGTGCTGTTCTTCAACAGTTGCAGGACGACGCATGGCAGCCATTAGCCTTCTTCTCGCGCAAACTGAGTCCCGCTCAGCAGAAGTACTCGCCTTACGACCGCGAACTTCTCGCGATTTACGAGGCCATAAAGTACTTCCGCCACATGGTTGAAGCGAGACACTTCACTATCTTCACGGATCACAGACCGATCAGTTTCGCGTTTCACGAAAGAAAACAGAACTGTTCGCCGAGACAATTCCGACATTTAGACTTCATCTCTCAATTCACGACCGATATTCAACACATCGCGGGCAAAGATAACGTCGTCGCCGACACGCTTTCCCGTGTACATGAATTAGAGATGCCGGTTGATCTAGAAGTGCTCGCCAAGTCCCAGACCACCGATCCAGAGCTCATTCAGTGCCTGAACGGCGAAACATCCCTCCGATTGACAAAGAGGACAATACCTGGCAGTCGTACTGAAATGTACTGCGACGTTAGTACCCCGTCTGCCAGACCTTTTGTCCCCGAGAGTTGTCGTAGGCAAATTTTTAATAGCCTCCACTCTCTTAGCCATCCTGGTCCCAACGCTACAGCTAAGCTCGTTGCACAGCGCTTTGTGTGGCCTCTCATGCTCAAAAACTGCCGCGACTGGTCTAAGGCATGTTTGGCTTGCCAGCGCACGAAAGTAAGCCGACACGTGTCGTCACCTATAGGTACGCTTGCTTTACCTTCAGCGCGGTTCAAATACGCCCATTTAGACCTTGTCGGGCCAATGCAGTACTCAAACGGTTATCGGTATTGTTTGACAGCCGTCGATCGCTTCACGCGATGGCCAGAAGCTGTCCCTATCGCCGATATAACCGCTGAGACAGTGGCCAAAGCTTTCATTTCTTGTTGGGTATCGCGTTACGGTGTTCCTACTGATATAGTTACAGATCGAGGAGCACAATTCCAATCGGCGCTTTTCCAGCAGTTGGCCAAATCCATTGGATTTGAACACCGCAGGACAACTTCTTACCACCCACAGTGCAACGGCTTAGTTGAGCGCTTTCACAGACAGCTGAAGGCAGCTATAACTTGCCATGCCGACTCAAATTGGACCGAATCACTGCCCCTTGTACTTCTTGGCATAAGAACAGCTGTGAAGGAAGATCTCAAAGCCTCTTCAGCCGAATTGGTGTACGGTGAACCGCTCAGGCTGCCCGGTGAATTTTTTGACCGCGCAAACCCTGGCTACACCACCGACATCACTGACTTCTCAGCTCGAATGAGATCCTTTGCCGAGAAACTTCGACCGGTCCCAACTCAGCACCATTCCAAATCCCGCAAAACCTTCGTTTTTAAACAGCTCGACACCTGTTTCACGTTTTTCTTAGGGATGACGCTGCACGTGGGTCCCTACAAGCAGCTTACACAGGTCCTTACGAAATTTTGCAGAGAGGTGCTAAGACCTTCAAAATTAATGTCAAAGGAAAAAGCGTCACAGTATCCATAGACCGACTGAAACCAGCGTTTATACTGTCTGACGACACATCCCAGCCATACTCCCTGGATATTCCACCATCCAAGCCTCCAGACCCACCATCTAAACCTTCAGACCCTCCATCCACCCAGCAACAAGCTGGAGAAACTCCACGTTTCTCACGGTCAGGGAGACGAGTACGGTTCCCGGATTTCTATCGTCCGTAGACACGGCCTCTGGAGGGGAGTGATTGTAGGCTACATATACTATTATTTATTTATTATATTTACTACTTTCTACTTTATACATAATTAATTTATTTATTTATAATATATAATATTATATATTTTTATTTCATTATATATAATTATTTTAATTTATTTAATACATTCATTCACACTTACATACACACTTACATTACATACATTCATAATTCCACACTCACAAATTATTATATACACATTTCACACATTAAATTTAATTCGCGCGCATACTCGAGTGAAACCCGTTGTATGTGGCGCGGCGGCCGGCTTACGTCACGCGCTCCGCGCTCGGTGCAGTCGACAGTCGAAACCTACCCACTTTTTCGTTCTCGGTGCGTTCGATTGTTACGTTTGACGCGCTCATAGTCTTGTCGTATTACCATTGTAAATATTTAAACTATAAAGTAATTAAAGACCTTTTGATACTTTCGCTGTGTTTAAGTATATCACTGCCATAATAAATTAGTGCCAACGAGCCTAAATGTGAGTCTACTCTTTCAGATTGACTGTCTAAATGTATGTTGCCCCGCAGCATACACAATGTATGTCTCAATACTGACACCTGAAAAGTGAAAGATGCACAACCGAGGAGCATCAGGCCGCGGCGTGTGCGTCCGCCAACAGCGCCATGTGCACGCTGCAGGCGGCAGCGCACGGTGAAAGGTGCGCAGAATAGATTGCGCACAAAAAACGTAACGTTCAACGAATTTTACTGCCCATATTTTTTCATACAAAACCAGAAGCATTGCTCTCTAGAGCTGGGACTGGGACAACTCTGCGGCTATTGGTCGACATTAGTCTGTTTGTCTTCTCAATATATGTTGTGGGTTGCACGTCTAATTGAGAAGAGGATATGCTACTTTTATCTAATGCTTGGAATGAATGAATGAATGAATATCTTACCTGATGTCTAATAAAATGAACAATCCTGGCTACATGTTCAGCTTTAACATCTTCAGAGAGAGAATAGAACCTCCTCCAGGCGGCGCCGGCTAAGACCTTATCATCAGAAAGACCCTCATCATAAGCTACTAAGGATGCTTGGAACTGTTCCGATAATTCTGTCACTTGGTTTCTTGCTATAGCTGGGTTTGCTCCCTGGAATCATTAGTATATGAAAGTATGTATATTAAATTACTTAAATCAGGTTTATTTTCCATATCCTCCCGTGGATGTCGTAAAAGGCGACTAAGGGAAAATGTCGCTAGTGGGTGGCGGTTCGAAAAAATCCACAACTCTAAGGATTCCCAAGGAGGGTTGACGTCAGGCAGGCGGCCGGTCACAAAAATTACTAGCCAAAACATTTAAAAAATATGTCAATACAAGGAAACGGATTTTGTGAGAAGGTTAGGGCGTACCCCCTAGGCGACGCGCAGGTGCAGCACCCGGCGCCTGTGGGAAATGGACAAGGGTTGTTGCATCATGGACGGGTGCGACGTAAGAAGCAAGTCCGGGAAGTAAGAATGAGGATGGTAAGCTGGAATGTAGGAACTATGACTGGGAAAGGAAGAGAGCTAGCGGATGTTTTAGAAAGGAGACGTGTGAACATTGCTTGTCTGCAAGAAACGAGATGGAAGGGTTCAAAAGCTAGAGAAATCGGGATGGGTTTTAAATTTTTTTACTGCGGGAGTGATGGCAAAAGGAATGGGGTTGGTGTAGTGTTAGATAATGAGTTGAAAAAATGTGTGACAGATGTAAATAGAGTTAATGATCGAATTATAGTAGTCAAACTAATTATAGAAAATGTAATGTCCAATATAGTAAGTGTATATGCGCCTCAAACAGGTTGTGATGATGCGACGAAAGAGAAGTTTTGGAATGATTTTGACGGAGTTATGATAGCTATCCCCAATAATGAAAAGGTCTATATAGGGGGAGATTTTAATGGTCATGTAGGAAGACTCAATGAAAGTTATGAGAGAGTACATGGAGGTCGGGGCTTTGGAAACCGTAATCGGGAGGGAGAAAACCTGCTGCAGGGAGCCACGGCTTTTGATCTGGCAGTAGTTAATACATTCTTTGAAAAACAGGATCAACATTTGATAACATATAAAAGTGGGAATCATAATACACAAATTGACTATTTTCTTATAAGAAGAGACCATATTAAAGAAATTAAAAACTGTAAAGTCATACCGGGGGAACCTTTAGTATCACAACACCGACTTTTACTAATGGAAATAAAAATTAAAATCCAAAAGTCTATGCCTAAGCCTAAGACCCTGCCCAAAATAAAATGGTACATGTTAGAGAAAGAGGAGTGTGTGAAAGAGTTTCGAACAAGAGTGGTAGACAAAATGATTGACATGGATGACCTTAACAATAAATCGGGGAATGAATGCTGGAATGAAATAGCTTTGTGCATGAGGAGTGAGGCAAAGAATGTTTTTGGAGAGACTAAAGGTAAAAGTATGATAGCTAAAGACACATGGTGGTGGAGTAAGGATATACAAAATATACTGAAAGAAAAGAAGGATGCATTTAAGGATTGGAAAAATGTGAGTGATTATGACGGCAATTCGAAAGAGATTAAAAAGAATGTTTACGTGGAGAAGAAAATGAAAGCGAAAAAAGCGGTTGCTATTGCAAGGGGAAAAGTAAACAGTAAATTGTATGAGTCCCTAGATTATCCCCAAGGGCAAAAAGACTTATTTCGCCTAGCAAAAGCGAGAGAAAATAATGCAAGGGATATAGTACATGTGAAATGCATAAAAGATGATGCCGGAAAGGTTTTGACAAATGACGAAGAAATAAAAGGTCGGTGGAAGGAATACTTTAAAAAGTTGATGAACGAAGAGAATGACTGGAATCGCGAATTAGAGAATGTATCAATGAATTTGGCAGTGGTAAAAGAGGTGAGTATAGATGAAGTAAAAATGGCAGTGCAAAGTATGAAAAGTGGTAAAGCGGTAGGGCCTGACAGTATACCAGTCGAAGCTTGGAAGTGCCTGAAAGTGGATGGATGGAAATGGCTGACTTTATTTTTCAATAAGTTGTTGCACGAAGAGTCAATCCCGGAAGAGTGGTCCAGCAGTTCGTTGGTGCCCATATTTAAAAATAAGGGTGATGTCCAGAATTGCAACAACTATCGAGGAATAAAGCTCATGTCACATACTATGAAGATTTGGGAGAAAGTGATAGATAAGAGAATAAGAGAGGAGAGTGAGGTTACTCTAAATCAGTTTGGGTTTATGCCAGGACGGGGTACAACTGATGCCATTTTCGCTTTGCGTCAACTGTGTGAGAAATACAGGAATGCACAAAAGAATCTCCACATGGTGTTTGTTGACTTAGAGAAAGCGTATGACAGAGTACCCCGTGAGGTTGTATGGTGGGCTATGAACGTGAAGAAAATACCTGGGAAGTATGTTAGAATAGTGAAAGAAATGTATAGAGATGCATGCACGAGCATACGGTCAGAAGCTGGTGTTACTGACTAGTTTCAAGTGGAGGTGGGCTTACACCAAGGATCGGCTTTAAGCCCCTATTTGTTTCTCCTAGTAATGGATGCTCTGACATCAGACATACAGGAAGAAGCACCTTGGTGTATGCTGTTTGCCGATGATATTGTACTTGTCGGAGAAAACGCATCTGAGGTACAGAGCAGACTGGGAAAATGGCAGGAGAAATTGGAAAGTGTTGGTCTACGAATCAGTCAAACGAAAACTGAATACTTATTCTTGGACTTTGGCGGTACATCTCAATCTTCCAAAATTGCCTTAAATGATGTAACCCTACCAGCTTGCTCCGATTTTCGGTACCTCGGGTCGCTTTTTCAAAACGATGGCAATGTGGACCGAGATGTAAAAAGTAGAATGAATGCGGGATGGATGAAATGGCGACAGGTCTCAGGTGTACTATGTGACCCGCGAATGCCTCTTAGACTTAAGGGTAAAATATACAAAACGGTTGTAAGACCTGTCGTGCTGTATGGATCAGAATGTTGGGCGGTGAAAGGGATGGATAGTAAACGAATGCATGTGAACGAAATGCGTATGTTGAGATGGATGTGTGGTGTGACAAGAATAGATAAAATAAGGAATGAGTATATAAGAGGAAGTCTGAAGGTGGCGCCAGTGACAGAAAAATTGAGGAGTAGAAGGTTAGCTTGGTATGGACATGTAATGCGTAGAGAGGAAAGTCATATTACTAGAAAAATGTTGAATGTGCAAGTGGAAGGTCATAAGAGGAGAGGAAGGCCAAAGAAGAGATGGTTGGATTGTGTGAAAGAGGACATGTGTGTAAAAGGAGTGGATGATGAGTTGACGAGTAATAGAAACGAATGGAAAAGATTGACATATTTTTCCGACCCCACTTAAGTGGAGGAGATGATGATGAAATCAGGTTTATTTTTATTTTAGTAGGTAACATTTAGCTCCATCCCTGCTGCCTTCCACTATAACCTATAAAAGAACAACACCTCAGAATTATATTATAGTCTGTTTTATTAATTTTTTTTTCACCATTACCAAAGAAAAACTGCTATTGGTGAAGAAATGTAATGAAACTCTTGGTTTCACCTATATAACTCCCACTCTAGTGGGAATACAGAGATAAATAAATAAATGTATATATAACTTGTGTGCTTTAACTTGAGACCTGGCTACAAAATCCATACAAACACAGTACCAGCATCATTTAAGCCAGGTGTCAAGTTAATCTGCATGAGCTGTACTTTCTTTTTTTCTTTTATTTCAAAATATAGCCTATGTTACACTTTGGTGTTACATTTGTATTTACACTATTTGTGAAAAAAAAATCTTAAAATGGTTAAGTAATTTGTGAATCCATTGAAAACAAACAAATCAAGTCAAACACTTAAAAAAATAAAACTTACCCTTTTATAATATTAATTTAGATAAAATATAAAATAAAAATTACCTCCAGTAGCTTTATCCTATTTCCAACATCTGCCCATAATGCTTCAATTATACAGTTTCTCACAAAATGTCCATCACCTTTCACATACTTTTTCTTATCTGTGCCCGTTGCCATGGCATCCTCTGCCATGTACCTCACCAGCAAAAGCCATACATGCAACTCTGTGATCATGAACCACGAGGCAAACGTGTCTGGAAGCTCAAGATCCTCAAACCACTCAGCGTATGCCACTTTGTCTGGCACACATTCATAGAGAAAATATCCAGTAAGTTTGAGACGCTGAAATATAGCATAATTTCAGTGTTTAAACAAACAAATTTATACAGTTAATTAATTAACATTTTTTGTGTAGAATATACTTTTAATCACATCTGATGGTAAGTGTAGATCTGATGATCAACGGCGTGCATGAGGTTATTGATTAGGGTAAGCACTATATGAAAAAATTTAAAGTAATCATTTAATTACTCACAGTTCTTTCTTGATCCATCCATCCCACAGCTTTCATAAATTTCTTAATATAACTGTCCTTCAGTATTACCGTGCATTGTTCTCTTATTATTAAAGGATTTGTGCCCAGTGTAACTGAGCATGGTCTTGCATAATCAATTTGACTGAATGGTCTATGGCGCCAAAATATCTGACAAAACCAAAATATTATTCAAAGAGTAGTTTACTTTAAAATAGATAAAAATAATTCACTAATTCAACATTATTAAATGTAACTTACTTTTGATAAAATACGACTACGATTCATGTTTATTTATATTGTTTATAACCTTTTCTGTTCAAGGTGATGTAACGTACAGGTACAATTTCTATACCAATATCACACCCAGACTTAACATTTTGATGTTTAGTGTAATTTTGAAAGCATAATACTTTTAAGTTCTCAAGTCATTTAATAATTATTGTAATTAATGTAATAAAAAATCTCAATGAAATCTCTAACATAAAAATCATAAAATGTCATTGTCAAAATTCTTGTTGTGATAAATTTGACATTGACAATTGTGATTTTTATTTTATTTGGATTTATTTGGATTCTTACGTTTATGAACTTTTATTGTTTTCAGCACAAAATGCACTAAAGTCATCGAAAATAATCTTTGACTTATTATTGGTCGAAGAACATAATGCTTTTTAAAAACAGCGATTAAAGTCAACATATTTTAATATGTGGAATTAACGAAACTATCTATTTTGAACTCAGACCAATTATAGAAGGACCTGTATCGCACTCATAGTCACGAACAAAATTGTCTGTCATTTTTTGAAGAAAACGAGCTAAGATTTGGTATATATCTTATACTAAACTAGAAGTTTTTGCCGGTTTTTTACACAATTCAATTACACAAAAAGGTATTTTTACGGGGATCTTTAACGGACGAACATGATTACAACTATTTAACATCGATACTACAGAGACAGTTTTTATAATCGCATTAGATCGTTGATCATATACTTTGACAGAAAAGTAACGTCTAGCGAGGCAGGTCCTATACAATAATTGGTCTGAGATTCCTTATTGAAGTAAATACTTCTCGGTATTCGTAGAGTTTTGTTCTTTATTAGAGTGTTTCATTCTTTTTTTTTACTTCTTCACTTCTTGACAATACTACATGCCATAATTCTTGTTACTATTTCATGTCAAATTGTCAACATAAAATGTTTTTATATGTTTTATTTCCTTTCTCTGTATATATTTTTTAGTACCTAACCATCATCAGGTTATGGGCCCAGCACACTACTGCGTCTTTAGTTTAAGGACTAAGGTTTAAGGAAGAACGGCTTAAAGAAACCAGAAGATGTATCACCCGATGTAACAGATCAACCATAGATTGACTCACTTTTGTACGCTGCTGTGTGACGAGACCTCATAGCACTTAAAGCGAACATATTCAGTCAGTTTGACGAGTGTTACGAATTACGATAATAATCATTGGATAGCGGCGAAGATAATTCTCCGACATCAAGAAGGTACATAATCTGTTACGCTGATGATATCATCAGCTTAACAGATTCTGTATCTGTATGTAAGTATTTACAGAAGGTTCCTATCAGCACTACACACCTAAATTGTGGATTGCTATGTAAAGGCTGACAAGACGCAAAGAGCAAGAGGTAATCATTTTTGGCTCGGTATTTCTGTTTAAGGAGGATCTGCAGGCTGGAACAACCAAAAACAGAAAGCAATCGGACTGTCCAGTAGATGCAGTAGTAAAAGTTTGTTTCGTAATCAGAGGCTTAATATTTTTCTTCGTCACTTCATAGCTGAACTAGGACATGGTTTGTGGTGCGATAACTCTATACCACACATTAAACAGCTGGTCAGTCCGCTATGGCTATCGAGAACGCGCAAAATCCATTAAACCATGATGAGTGTACTAAACATATCAATGCGCTATTATTTCGTTAGAGAAGCAAAAAAAATGGTGAGATTGATTTATATTTTTTATCAATAGGCATATTTTTTCATTTCTCCTCTGTCTGCTTGTCAGTATTTTTTAATTTTTGTTGACCAGGCATCATGCTGAAACTACTGAACGAATTCAAATAAAACTTGGCGAGATTTGAGATCATAATAGGAAAATGGATAAACGGTAAGATAGATTAAAAAAATATGAAAATAATAACATGCACATACACGGCTTGTGTGGAGCTCATGGACAAAGTGTACACTACGTTCCATGGAAAACTCACGCATTGCGTATAATCTGTACTCGATTCTCTAAGATGTCAAATTGACAATTGACATTGTCAAAATGTCAACCTCATCGCAAAGATTTTATTTTAGGTTATCTTAATTTTCTGTGGTTGGATTGCCGTCTGCAGTGGGTTACATAATTTTATCCGCCCTTAAGATTTAATAAAATGCTGGGGGCTATAAGTAGGGTCGGTAGCGGCTTTCTAGCCGCTAAGACAGTAACCGAAAAAGCACTTACAGAATGTGGCAAAATTGCAGCCGTTGCTGGGAACAAGCGAGACTATGCGGCCGCAGCAGGAAAAGGGCAAGGTAAGGTTGTGGCAGTAATTGGTGCCGTTGTGGATGTTCAGTTCGATGATAGCCTTCCGCCTATCCTAAATGCCCTGGAAGTTCAAAACCGGACGCCTAGACTCGTCCTTGAGGTGGCACAGCACTTGGGTGAAAACACCGTACGTACTATTGCCATGGACGGTACTGAGGGTCTCGTCCGTGGACAACCTGTTCACGACTCCGGCTCACCCATTCGTATTCCCGTCGGCGCTGAAACTCTCGGCCGTATCATCAACGTCATCGGAGAACCTATCGATGAGCGCGGCCCCATCCCCACCGACAAAACTGCCGCCATCCACGCCGAAGCCCCCGAATTCGTCGAAATGTCCGTGCAGCAAGAGATTCTAGTAACCGGTATCAAGGTCGTCGACCTCCTCGCCCCCTACGCCAAAGGAGGCAAGATCGGTCTGTTCGGCGGCGCCGGCGTCGGCAAGACCGTACTCATCATGGAGCTGATCAACAACGTCGCCAAGGCTCACGGAGGTTACTCCGTGTTCGCCGGCGTCGGGGAGCGCACCCGCGAGGGTAACGACTTGTACCATGAAATGATTGAGTCTGGAGTCATCTCCCTGAAGGACAAGACTTCCAAGGTAGCTCTTGTGTACGGTCAGATGAACGAGCCCCCCGGCGCACGCGCCCGTGTGGCTCTCACTGGGCTGACTGTGGCTGAGTACTTCCGTGATCAAGAGGGTCAGGATGTGCTGCTCTTCATTGACAACATTTTCCGTTTCACTCAGGCCGGTTCGGAGGTGTCTGCTCTACTGGGTCGTATTCCATCTGCTGTGGGTTACCAGCCCACGCTGGCCACAGACATGGGTACCATGCAGGAGCGTATCACCACCACCAAAAAGGGTTCCATCACCTCTGTGCAGGCTATCTATGTGCCAGCTGATGACTTGACTGACCCTGCCCCAGCCACCACTTTTGCTCACTTGGACGCCACCACTGTGCTGTCTCGTGCTATTGCTGAGCTTGGCATCTACCCTGCTGTGGACCCTCTCGACTCTACATCTCGTATCATGGACCCCAACATCATTGGCGCCGAGCACTACAACGTGGCACGTGGTGTACAGAAGATTCTACAGGACTACAAGTCACTGCAGGACATCATTGCTATCCTGGGTATGGATGAGTTGTCTGAAGAAGACAAGCTGACTGTAGCACGTGCACGTAAGATCCAGAGGTTCCTGTCACAGCCCTTCCAGGTTGCTGAGGTATTCACTGGACACGCTGGAAAACTTGTACCCTGGAGGAAACCATCAAGGGATTCTCTAAAATTTTACAAGGAGAGTATGATCATCTGCCAGAGGTAGCTTTTTACATGGTTGGGCCAATTGAAGAGGTTGTGGCTAAAGCCGAAACTCTGGCCAAGAGTGCGTAGTTGTTGTAACTGAGATGGCAATGTAATCATAAATCATAATAAATCTAGTTATAAATAATGAGATTTTTTCATTTAACATACCCATCATAAAATATTTAAAAAAAAATTAAAACAAACATACCCACGAAACTAAAAAGCGCAAAATAACATTATAATGTTTACTTTCTACCTGTTGATCACTTTGAAGGAGATACCAAGCCGGTGATCTATTAATTCAAGTACCTATTTTAATTTCTCAGACATTTCTTCATGTAGTTTTTTTTCAGTAACAATCAACAACAGGCTTTGCACTTGCACCAACATCAAAGTGACAGTAGGTAAAAATTGTTTAGGGTTCCGTTATATTTTTTTTTTATTGGAGAGAATTTCATACTCATTCAATTTTTTACATTATAAATAGTAATTTTCGTAAAAAAAAATACAATAAAATAAATTTAATGAATATGAAATTCTCTCCAATAAAAAAAAATAAAACTGAACCCCAAAAATTATTAAAATTGGACCACTGATCTCAGGAACTACTGGTACGATTTGAAAAATTCTTTCAGTGTTAGATAGCTCATTTATCGAGAAAGTACGAACAATTTTTGGATTTACCGCCCAAAAATCGTTCGTACTCGACTAAAATACTAAGTCCGAACTAGGCCTACAGACCTGCGCGTAGCAATATCCGCAGCTTATTTCCGAGACGTCATAAAGATGCATCTGACTATAAATAACAATTTCTTTAGATAATAGCGATGTAGAATCTAATCAACAACAAACCTATCCGTTTTTGCACAAAAAATCAAACTTGAACCCATCACTGTAAATCGAATCAAATTCCGATTAATAGTTTCAGTTTTGCACTTATTTTTACTGCAGCACCATCTGGTGAGTTGTCAACGTAACACCTATTTATGAACTTTACCACTCGATCAGGTATCTATTCACAAACCCGCATAAAATCGTAATAGTAGCTTTGGAGGTAAACGTTAACATTATTTTGTTAACACAATCATCCTCTAACCCCCAAACATCGATTATGCACAAACAAAATTTAACTGCAGCGCTGCCTGGTGTGTCGTCACCTTAATTTAACATCAATTTATGAATTCCTAACATAATTCCCAAGATAATTAAGTCTATTACTACCCTTACGTTCCATATAAAAATTGCTTTTAGAGTTCGTTTCTTATAGGATGGTGCGGGTGATCGTTTTTTATTTATTCTTTACAAGTTTTAGACGTAGCCCTTGACTACAATAGTATCTGTATATGTATATCTGTATCATCTGATAGTAAGTGATGCAATCTAAGATGGAAGCGAGATAACTTGTTAGGAGAATGAAAATCCATACCCCTTTCGGTTATTACAGGTCACCGGAACGCTAAATCGCTTGGCGATACGTCTTTGTCGATAGGGTGGTAATGGTAACTAGCCTCTGCAGAAGCCTCTTAATAGCCAGACCTGGACCAATTAAGAAAACATCAATTGGCCCAGCCGGGGATCGAACCCAGGAACTCTGTCTTGTAACTCCACTACGCATACCACTGTGCCATGGAGGCCGTCACTCTAAAGTTTGCTACGATTCACGACATAGTATCTACGTATTATGAACTTCATACAGGCGACTGTCACTATACCCATGCTATCTGAAAAACACTTTATTAATAAACTAGCGGACGCCCGCGACTTCGTCCGCCCTTAGACCACTTTAATCCAGCTTTAGACCTCTATAACCTTTACAGTAGTATCACTGTAAAAATGGAGTAACTTCTCTCGTTTTCTCAGCATTTCCCTTACTGCTCTGCTCCTATTGATCGTAGCGTAATG